>NC_056743.1:1575266949-1575284449 GCF_019279795.1 Protopterus annectens
CTAAAGACCCAAATAAGTAAGTCAGTGAAATAGTGCTGACATGCCATTTCGAGGAGATCAGAATCACTATATTTTCAGCAAACTGGTTTTAGATAAAGCATTAAGAGCCACAGATTCTGGTACCCAAAGAAACATCAAGTGATAACAGACCAAATGAAAACTAAAACCTTTTCCTTTTTAAATCTATTTCTATATTAATTGTAAACTCTAAATAGATTTATATTTTCATAAGCTTTTAATAGCCAGGATAAGGAATTTCATGTACAGCTTATAATTACAATGCAACAAACTACTGAAAGGTGACACCATTCTTCATATATAGAGCAGACTGACTGTAGCATCAAACACTCTGCAGTAGCATATCAGGAAAAAAAAAGATTACTACTGAGATGTAACAAAAAGAAATACAAATATGGCTCTGACTATGAAAGTATAACATGCAATTTACTACAGATAAATATTCCTTCCAAGAAAAGAAGATCAAACCTAGAAGCACAGCAGCCTCATCTGTTGCAAGTCCTCCAGCAGTCAGCCCCAGGATTTCCCACAAATTAGGAACATAGAAATTAAAATTACAGGTCATCAGGCACTGCCTTAGAAAGACCACCAAGGTGAGGAATATTTAGCATAAGATAGTAAGACCTGTGATTAGGTGCTATAATAGCTTCCAATTTGAACACCTGTTTGTGGATGAGAGGTGAGCTTGTAAAGAAGTTGTGAGGGCATGGTGGAATTCAGTTTCCTTGACTGTTTGGGGGAAAAAATCCATATAAGGTATGCATGATTCATGAGAAACTACAATCTACAACGTTATATGGAATGGGAGGGGCACAGAAGAGATGGATTGGAAGTTGAGGCTGGGGGGTAGTCAAGTGATGAGGCCAGTTAAAGTAGATGGATCATCTGGCTGAAGAAGGATCATTGGCACGGGTTATAGAATAAGGTTAAGCAGCAAAGTTGTCACAAAATTACAGAGTAATGAACATCAGGGAAGTAAATAGTGTGGGAAGAAATAGCCAAGGAATTGTTACAGCTAGGCTTGTATAGGTCTTAGGGCAGATAGCCTAGTACCAACCTATGAACCTATGGCCTGCTCCTAGGATGAATCCTGCAGTCTTTCTATATACAAAGATGACTTTATCATTGCCTGTCTGGATGAGACAAAGTAGCATGCAGCTGTGATACAGGAACAGGAGAAGAAACATTGCACTGGTAATGCTAGAAGTGACAGAGCCATCAAGACAATGTCAGAGTCCTACTGTTGGATGGTTCATATCTCCAGCAGAGAAGCTCTAATCACAAAATGATACTGCCTTATCAATTAGAAAGCCAAAGTATTTCGAAAACTTCACTATCACTAGGGGAACAGCTGGTGAGGATTTGGTAGTCAATGGTGAGATGTCAAGGCCATAAAACTGCTTATAAGTACTTACCTTAGCCTTGGTCTTTGGGGCATTGAGAAGCAGGAACTGTATGAAACATACTTTTGTGTGGAAGGAAAATTGCAATGCAGGTGCCACAATACTGAGGTGGAGATAGAGTATTGCAAAGTAACATCATGTATATAAAGTAAATAGTAAAGTGATGGTATGTCAACAAATCTCATTTATGAAGATATAAAATAGCAAGGGACCAAGTACAGAATCTTGGAGCATACCAGCTGTCACAAGCTCTGAAGGGGAAAGGATGTCACTGAACTTTAAATTATCTGCCCATGATGTAGCTCTTCAACCTACTACGTTAATAACCCAGACTTGTGCAGCAAGGCATGAGATATGATATTTTGACACGTAATAATTAATGCCTCATTATTGTCTAAGAACAGGGTGCCTGTGCACTGGACTCTGATACAGACTGATAGGGAGGTGGGCACTGTTAACTGATTCAAAAGGGTCTGCTTAAAAGTGTAAATGGCCAGGCATCTCATGGTCCCAGTGATCATTTTTCAAGTATGTCCCTAAGTAACATAATTTGAAAGATGAATCAGTGCAGTCTGTACCCCAGCCTTACTCCTGAAACCATGTTGGGAATCAACTAATAAGTTATTATAGTTTCAGCAGAATGTAAGTTGTACATACATACATACAAATACTTTTCAAGCAGTTTTTCAAGTGAGGCCAGAATAGCGATGCATCATCATTTGCTGATAGATCCCTTAGCATTCCCTTAAGATTAACTGTGCTGTGCATAGTTTTCCTCAGATGTATGTCTGTGTCTCCAGTTAAGGAGCTTCTTTAGGAGTAGCCACATAAGGACTGCAGTTTAATGGTCTAATTTCTTCAGGAATTTATGTGGGTGGTTATCTGCACCAACTGGTTACTATTCTTTCATGGTCAGTAATAGTTTCAGTTCTGATGGACAGTATGGAAGGTGGAAAGAGCAGTAACTGTAAAAGCTGCTGCAAAATCGAGCTAAGGGCAAGTTGAGTAGCTGTTTACTTCTTTCTGGAATGTGTATTGTTGAAAGGAGATCATTATTAAAAGCCTTGGAGGTAGTTGCTTTTAGCAGGTCTGCTCAATCCTTTGCACTTATTGCAAGTAATATACTGTATAAGCAAATAAGGAGCATTTGAACTTGATGCTATAGTGGACTAATTAGGCTGTCTATTTTCAAGATCAAGGCCTTCAATTCAGAGGAGAATTAGTAAGTATCCTCAAATCCATTTTTTGTTACAGAGGCAAAAATTTTTTGTTACAGAGGCAAAAAAGTAGTAAAGTCATACGTCAGTACCATGGAAATCAATTACTGATGTCCATTTTATTTTTACAAGTGAATGTAGAAAGCACTAAAGGTGTCAGTTGTTAAGTCACCCAGATGTGATAACACAAGGTAGAAATCTTGTTGGTTTCACCTTCTAGATGCATCAGAGTGGACAATGGCTGCTAATGGAATCAGACATCAGTAACATAGCTGTAATACATAATCTGCTTTTCAAGCTTTTGCCTTACCATTTCAAGCACAGCCAAAAAGTCCTGTTTAAAACGTCCTTCTTGTCTACAGGAGGGCAAGACAAGATAGACCAGAACAGAATTTGAGGCTGCACATCCAATTATCCAGTTTTACCTTGAAGGTGCCCACAATCTGCTTGACATGTAGTGAAAGTTTGTTCCAGAGGTGGGAGATACACTGGTATATGAATCATGTTATTATATCTCCTTTATCTGCTGATGAAGGCTCAGTTCCTTTAATTGAGTATTTGATGTACCATTAGTTCTCAGAAGGGACACAGGATCAAATAAGGTTGGATCTTTCATGGCAGAAAAGACTAGACATAGATCACCATGTAAGAGTCTATAAGAGACTGAGTGCAAGGCAGAGATTCGAACCCTGCACCTTTGTACAACAAACCTCAGCACTAACCTGCTGCACTAACAAATAACTATTAAGCATTTATATGCTCAGGCACTAATTCATTTCAGTAAACTATTCCTATTTACCAAAACTACAAGATAATAATAAGTTTGGTTACAAATCCTTTACATACGTTTTTTCACTCCTTAGGATTGCTATCTCTAGTTGCCCATTGCATTGTGGATAATGTGGACTGGATGCTATATGCCAGAATTCCCACTCACACATAGCTAACAACAGTCTGAAGAAATGTTAAGACAGCAACAGGCATCCCAGTCTCAAAAATATATTCTTTAATATACTAAATTTTAGAGAACTTATAACAACAAGCAATATGGCTTCCATGAAATGGAAGGTAATCTTCACCCACCTGACTCCATGGATATTCTGGAACTGGATATGCTGACATACATTCTTTTGGACGGTTATAAAGTGCACTACAAATGGCACAGTTCTATATATCTTGTTCTATCTCAGTTAATATTTCTGGCCAATGTACTATATCTGTAACACCTTCTTTGCACTTTACAATTCTCATATGGATGAGAGTCATGTGTTTGGTCAATAATTTCTTTTCTCAACTAACTAGGAACTTCTTTTGCCAAGACTGAACATTCAGCCCTGGGTACAACTTATTTCTATCTCAAAAGCAAAATAAGACTGAACTTCCTTTCTTAGAGATGATTTTTTCTTATGCTGTCCCTAAAGTCAATTAGTAACTGCACTTCTAATTCAGTATCAGTGCATCTCTGAAATAGTTTTAACATTCTTTTTCTATCATTGGTAACTGATATTATCCAAAGGATCTTGTGTTGTTCTTGCCTCATCTTTATTTAATTTTAATTGTAATTTCATACTTACTGTTGATTAACTAACACCCCCTGCAATCACAGAAATGCCTTGAACAAAACTGATTTCAACATTTTATAAGGGTCTGTGCACTATTTCCATTTGAACTTATTTGTTTTTGTTAGTTGTTTATTAATATAAACTTATTTATGTGATTTATCAGGCAGGTCCACACTCAGATGAAAGGCTTCCTTTTTTATGGATAACCTGGACTGTAGCATAAAAGTTCCAGTAACCTGCAGATGGTCACACCGTATATAGATGGCAGTTTTATAGTTGCAAATGTGGCTCTCATTTGTGGTGGCTGATGATTATAGCAGACACAGCTTTCTCTTTTTTATATCTCTACTGTTTCCCACAAAAGCAGTTCCAATATTTATTTTAATTAATCTGTGATTTAATTTACTGTCAAGGTGATTCCTATTTGGCAAACTACATGCATTCTGTTATTGTGGGGGGGGGGGGGGTTTAGTAGTCAGCATACTAGATAAGAAGTATAGCTTTTTGCTTGTCACAGACTAAATAAAATGAATAACAGTGTGGACTAGCATTTTGGTTCGGAACATTTGCACCTTCATTCGCTTAATGTGTGAGTTTGAGCAAGTTACTAACCAGTATTTTGGGTCAAATGGAAATTTGGGCAAGGTTCCTTAGTGGTGTCCTGTAAGTCATGCCTATTGACTATCGCTGAATTATAATGCATTTTTTTTCTTGGTCAGGTCAGCAGTATGAACAACTTGGTATCATGAGCATTCATTCACATCCTGCCCAAAACCCGAAATGCTTTACTACCTGATATTTGCAGTTTCAAGAACTCACCTACTCTCAACTAGTTAAACTCTGGTTAGAGAATGACAATAATTATACAAGCTGGCACATCAGCTAACACCTTCAACTATAACATTACATCTTCCTTTAAGCTTGACCAGCAATACCTCATGCTATTTATCATGCACATTGGACTTTTAGCCCTAAATGCTAAAGACCTGATGTAATTTCAGCTTTCTTGCTGTAAGCTGGGCTATTTTGCTTCCCTCTTGGAATCTCTGACATTGTATTCATCTGCTAAACACTTCTGTTAGCTAAACAGAAGATATGCATATCCATAATTATATCTATATTTGTATCCATATCTACATATACCAAACACATACATCTATATATATAAATTATAGGCAGATACACGTATATATATATATATATATATATATATATATATATATATATATATATATATACATATACATATACATATATATATTTATATATATATATATGTATATATATATATATATATATATATATATATATGTATATATATAGGTTTACTATCAAAATTTCGAACCACACTCCGTCGACTGTACTATCGTCAAACACGGAAGTTCGAAAACGGGAATGTCGAAGTCAAAAAAACAATCTAGGAATGAGTTTTAACATGGGTCGAGGTACGGGAGATGTTTGTAGTTCGAAATAATACTGAACACCTAAATGCCAAAAAATGTATAGTCATCCCTTTTGGAAAAAAACAAAGTACCCACAAATTATCACATAGACAGCAACCCACTGAGTACGGAAAAAGTAATCAGAGACCTAGGGACCCAAGTAGACAGCGACCTCTCATTTGACACCCACGTTGCCAAAGTGGTTAGAAAAACATTCTACCTTGCACACCTCATCATGAAGGGATTCACATCCAGATCCAAGGATGTCATTGTACCCCTATATTCCTCCCTCATCAGACCCATGATTGAGTACAATGCCCCATTTGGTATGTACCTCACCCAGCATTTGCAACAGCTGGAGAGACCACAAAAGTACCTCACCAAAAGGATCAAGGGTCTCCAACATATATCTTATTCTGCCAGACTAAAGAAACTTCAGCTCTATTCAGTAGCATACCGCCTGCTCAGAGGTGATCTCTGCCTGACGTACAAGGCCATGTCCAATCAGGATCTGATGGACATGCTCCACCTCAAAAAACCCAAATCCATCAGGACCATGAGAGCTAAAGACTTAAACCTCAGCACAAGTATGAATAGGACATGCTGGAGGGATAGATTCATAACCCAGAGGCTTCCCATGCTTTGGAACAGGATCCCAGTTCAGATAGGCAGAGCCCCTCACTGACTCTCTTCAAGAGAAATCTTGATGAGTGAATGGGAGATCGTAAGTTTACCCCAGGTGTCACATCTGTGTCACTGCTAGACAGGGGCACAGTAAACTAATTCTATTATATAAGGGGACCTTCATTATGTCACTACTAGACAGAGGCACAGTATTCTAGATTTATTCTGTACATTTTTGTACCATTTCATGGGGTGGCAAAAGCCACATTACTATGGCTAGGCTTACAAATGCCCCAGGGCAGATAGCCTAGTACTATACTATGAAACTATGAAACTATGAAACCTACCTCGACCCATGTTAAAACCCATTCCTAGATTGTTTTATTTTTACTTCGACATTCCTGTTTTTGAACTTCCGTGTTCGACGATAGTACGGTCGATGGAGTGCGGTTCGAAATTTTGATAGTAAACCTATATATATATATATATATATATATATATATATATATATATATATATATCATGTATATACAGTGGATATAAAAAGTGCACACACCCTTGTTAAATGCCAGGTTTTTGTGATATAAAAAAATGAGGCCACAATAAATCATTTTAAAACATTTCTCTCCTTTAATGTGACCTATAACCTGTACAATTCAATTGAAACACAAACAATTCTGTTAGGGGAAAAAATATGAAAAAAAAAACAACTTACAATAAGCTGGTTGGTTAAGTGTGCGCACCCTTAAACTAATACTTTGTTGAAGCACCTTTTGATTTAATTACAGCATTCAGTCTTGGGTAGGAATCTATCAGCATGGCACATCTTGACTTGGCAATATTTGCCTGCTCTTTTTTTGCAAAAGTGCTCCAGATTTGTCAGATTGTGCAGGCATTTCTTGTGCACAGCCCTCTTCAGGTCACACCACAGATTTTCTATTGGATTTAGGTCTGGGCTCTGGCTGAGCCATTCCAAAACTTTAATTTTCTTCTGGTGAAGCCATTCTTTTGTTGATTTGGATGTATGCTTGGGGTCATTGTCATGTTGAAAGGTGAAATTCCTGTTCATCTTCAACTTTCTAGCAGACGCCTGGAGGTTTTGAGCAAAAAGCGACTGGTATTCAGAACTGTTCATAATTCCCTCCACCTTGACTAAAGCCTCAGTTCCAGCTAAAGAAATGCAACCCCAAATCATGATACTGCCACCACCATGCTTCACCATGGGGATGGCGTTCATTTGGTGATGCGAAGTGTTGTTTTTGCGCCAAACTTACCTTTTGGAATTGTGGCCAGAAAGTTCAACCTAGGTCTCATCAGGCCGTAACACATTTTCCCACATGCTTTTGGGAGACTTGATGTATTGTTTTGCAAATTTTAGCTGGGCCTGGATGTCTTTTTGTGTAAGAAAAGGCTTTCATCTTGCAACCCAATCCCATAGCCCAGACATACGGAGAATACAGGAGATTGTTGTTACATGTATTACACGACCAGTACTTGCCAGAATTTCCTGCAGCTCCTTCAGTGTTTCTGTAAGTCTCTTGGCAGCCTCCCTGACGAGTTTTCATCTTGTCTTTTCATCAATTTTGGAGGGATGTCAAGTTCTTTGCAACGTCACTTTTGTCCCATATGTTCTCCACTTTTTGATGACTGTCTTCACTGTGTTCCATGGTATATCCGATGCTGTGGAAATTTTTTGTACCCTTCTCCTGACTGATACCTTTCAACAATGAGATCCCTTTGATGCTTTGTAAACTCTCTGTGAACCATGTCTTTTGCTGTAGCAGGCAACTGAGTAAATGTCAGGAAAAATCTTACTAAGACAGCTGAAATTTATTTGGGGTTAATCAGAGTCTCCTTAATTGATGGCAGGTGTGTACCCAAAAAGACTGAATGCTGTAATTAAATCAAAAGGTGCTTCAACAAAGTATTAGTTTAAGGGTGTGCAAACTTATGCAACCAGCTTAATGTACATTTTTTACTTTTTATATTTATTCCCCTAACAAATTTGTTTGTCTTTCAATTGAATTGTACAGGTTATAGGTCACATTAAAAGTGGGAAAAGTTTTTGAAATTATTTATTTTGGTCTTATTTTTTTATATCCCAAAAACCTGGCATTTTAACGGGCGTGTGTGCACTTTTATATCCACTGTATAATATATATATATATATATATATATATATATATATATATATATATATGTATATATATATATATATATAGAGAGAGAGAGAGACAGGGAGAGTACTGTAGTACATAATAGCATATAGTTGTAACCAACATATTAATGTAAACCTACATTATTTAAAATGAATAAGAAATGCATAGCATTTTACTTTATAAAAACTGTATAATAACTTCATATGAACTTTCTAATGTCTGTGACTATGAAAACATAATCTATAATATTTTGTAGCACTTAGGTTTACTTTCACTATTTAATGCCTGTGACCATGAGGAGTGGCTGAAATTAGGTCTGTACCACAGTAAACCAACACATCATTTATTGTAGGATCAAAAGGGTGTTATGTGTATATATGTTATCAGAATAATTTAGCCACCTTATTTTAATTCCAAGACCTTCAACTGCAAGTCTAAGAATTAAGAAAGAAAAAAAAAAGAGAACAGTACATTTTGATAACCGATGTTTTCCTTAAACATTATTTTAGTGAAAGCACCCCCCAACCTCCAATGTGGCTGCACTGTTATATATAGAAATATGAAGGAGGGATGGAACCCAGTGACAAAAACAGATCTCAAGCCAACTCTCATATTCCTTGGTGTTTTCAAAAGTGGAATGTCCGACATTAAGAAAGAACATGATATACTGCAATGCAGGACTTTAAATATTCATTGTCCATATACAGAATGCTGCAAAGTGGTTGTCTGAAACAGTGGCCCCAGTACAAAATACAACTCATATTGCACCACAAATGTGAGCTTAGTATATTCTTCATTTAAGCCATCCAGCAATGTTGTTTTGCTTAAAATGAACATGGAAATTACCATTGCTAGCAGCAATTAGTAACATTCGTATTAAGATAAATTACACTTAACTTCTCCAAATACTCTATAATTAAAGGTAGCTGAATAAGCATTGAAGTGAAAAATTGTTTGCAACCATTTCCATTTTACAGACAAGATTTTGGGCAACTCATTCAACTGACCCAGAAATTTTGATTTTTTTTAATATTTGCATGCTTTGTTTATTAATTGCTAAACATAAACCAGTGACCTGTTTATATTCTGTTAAGCAAAATGTTACTGAAAACTTAGATTACAGATGTGATTAAAATAATTGCCACAGAATGCTTACAACAACATAAATAATGCAAAACACTTTTTAAATAGCAATTTGGGTTCAAATAGTTAAATGCTAATTGGTCAGGAGCATGAATATCATTTCTGAAAACAAGGGCATTGCAAACTGCAGCTGGATAGAAATGAATTTATTTCTATCCTTTACCCAATAAAGTGCCAGCTAAGTAAATTCAAACATCTGCAAAATTTAAGATATCGATTATTTCTATTCTTTACCCAGTGAAGTTTTATCTAAAATGAATACAAACATCTGCACATTTTAAGATACCAAAATGGATGTCTCTTCTGTTTGTTATTCTGCTTTCCAAAGATGCATGGCAGGTTAAACACACTTGCTTTCCTTAGTCCATTGGTAGGAGTCAGCCTTCAGCTTTTTAGTCTACTCCAAGTCTTTGTATCTCCTCAACTACATAATCCATTTTTGTTCTTTTGGTATCTGACTTTTATTTCTTTTTTCAGAACTTGTCATGTTTAATACAGTACAAGTCGTAAAGCAATCACTATAAGTTTAATTGTATCGGTAGTTGATATGAAAAAACACACATATGTTGCCTATCACTGCTGACCTAATCAGGTTTTAAAATTTAAAAAATGTTTCTGTTCCAAAAAAAAAGAGTAAAGGATGTTCCCTAGCATGAAAAACAGTCACTAATAACTAACTTAGGGGCCACTATGTGATTATAAAAAAATAATTTTAGATTTTATTTAATGTGAAAGTAACATCTAAACAATGCAGATGAATATTGTGCACAACCTTTTTTTTCTATATGGCTTCTTTATGTGACACTGGATAAAATTGTATTTTATGTATGATAACATGGTGTTAGTGAGCTGCCAATTAGTGATTATTTTTCTGGCTTGGTTAACCTGTTGATGAGCTTTAGTGAGTTGCTAGTTAGTGACTATTTTTCTGACTTGGTTAACCTGTTGAGCTTTAGTGAGCTGCTAGTTAGTGACTATTTTTCTGGCTTGGTTAACCTGCTGTTGAGCATTAGTGAGCTGCTAGTTAGTGACTATTTTCTGGCTTGGTTAACCTGTTGTTGAGCTTTAGTGAGCTGCTAGTTAGTGACTATTTTTCTGGCTTGGTTAACCTGTTGTTGAGCTTTAGTGAGCTGCTAGTTAGTGACTATTTTTCTGGCTTGGTTAACCTGTTGTTGAGCTTCAGTGAGCTGCTGGTTGGTGACTATTTTTCTGGCTTGGTTAACCTGTTGTTGAGCTTTAGTGAGCTGCTAGTTAGTAACTATTTTTCTGGCTTGGTTAACCTGTTGTTGAGCTTTAGTGAGCTGCTGGTTGGTGACTATTTTTCTGTCTTGGTTAACCTGTTGTTGAGCTGCATTGGACTGTAGGTGTTTCCTGGTACCCTGGCCTAATTTCTGCTACTCAGCATTCCTTTGGAATTCCCTGAAAATAGGTTGTCTCCAGTGGAACTAATCAGCTCAACAAAAGTAAACTAAATCATTCAATCACTCAATAAGTAAATAAAATAAAATAAATATTTCAGTGGTTGCAGCAATAGTGAGATTATTTATTACCAGCAGAAAGCATATACATTGCAGAAGGTATATCTTTAAGGATAATATCACACTAAGATATGATTTGTGACAAATGTTCGTCATCCTACAGTACACTGTGGCTATATTCCACATGGTGATGCTACATGCTACAGAACATTTATTTTCATGGAGTTATGTTATTATGAAGACCTATTGCAGAAAGGACAAATATATATATATATATATATATATATATATATATATATATAACTAGTCAAACTCTCAAAATAAGCACTCAACCTTCATTCTTCAGCCCAGCACTTGCTCAAATTTCTCAGTAAGCACTAACAAACTTTAGCACTACACCCCCTTATACTATCCAGAAGTACAAGGCTCCCTATTCGTCCATTCCAGACAATCAATAAATCAGTTCTTTAAACCATCCAGGCATGTCCAAAGCGCAGTCTCAGGTATACTCGCCAGTCCAGCTGGTGAACCTGGGAATCTTAAGGCAATGTTACAATTGCCTTATGTACAAAGACAACTCTCTCCTCCTTCCAACAAACTCAAATATATGTGAGAGATACAACTATACAGCCAAACTGGAGGCCGAGCTCTCTCAACCCAAGACTGGCACAGTCAGTCAGGAGGAGAAGGAAACCACTCACACCACACAACCAGTCTCACATAGACCAATCGCACCAGCAAACAAGACACACAAACTCACAAAAACATACTCAGAGGCTCTAAATAAAAATCTGCCAAAGCAGCCGAGACCTCCAAAGCAGACATCCAAGCAACCGCTACCCCACAACAACTTTCACATATCACATACTTCACAAAGTCAGTGTGCCATGCAGTCGCAACCCCTAAGGCTAAATAACACACCTAATGCACTAGTAATTGGAGACTATTGTCAGGCACACTGACGTCCCACTCACCAGACTGAAAAAGGAGAAGGTCACTGTGAGCTGCCTGTCAGGTGCCAGGATCTTCCACATAATACAAGCAATCAGGTCACTCCACAGCAGGTACAAATATGACTCTGTCATTGTCCATGTTGGTGTGAATGACCTGAGATGTACCTCCCTGGACTACATGAAAAGAGACATAGAGGAGCTCTCTGATCATGTAGCCCAGGCCAGTATGACCCTGACCCTGAGTAGCATCTTGCCCTCAAAAAGAATGAAGCCACAGTATAAAGACAAAATGATCAATTTTAACAATTGGCTAAGCTACTGGTGTCATTCAAAGGGGATCCAGTGTCTGTCAGCCTGGGATGACATGCTCGACAAGCCACGTTGCTTCACCAGGGATGGCTTGCACCTGTCACCCCTGGGTTTTTGAATACTGGCTAAGGCTCTTGCCACCACCATAGTGCCTTTTTTAGGTAAGGCTCAAAAGACAAACCCACCTCCATAGACAATTCCAGAAACAAAAAACGAAGGGTAATGCTACTCAATGCTAGAAGTCTAAACCTCAAGATGCATGCACTCGAGGCACTCCTCAGTATGGAGAAAATCGATATTTGTGCAGTAACAGAAAACTGGTTCAAGGCCCCAGAGAGCACCCCAGCTCTACCAGAATTCAACTCATACCATTTTTTTTTGGCCCCAGAACTCAGACCGAAATACTAAAGGCGGGGGAGTATCCATTTTCATCAAGGATACACACACCTCCAGGTTAGTGGCACTGCACAAGGCAGCGGAAACCATCCATGTGCAACTAACAGTAAGTAAAACTGCTTTTCAGTTTGTAGCCTGCTATAGATCGCCCACCTTGTCTCAGGACCCCCACTCAGCATTCTTGAGAACACTGGAGAATATGAAGGTCTCACCAAACACCATAATACTGGGGGATTTCAACTACCCAAGCATTGACTGGGAAAACTACTCAAGTCCCAACTCTTTCGCTCAATGGTTCCTGGAGGTTATAAACTCAAATGCCATGGAACAACTGGTCACCACTCCCACAAGAGGGAATAACATATTGGACTTGGTCATCACCAACACAGGGGGGTAAGATCAGACCATAAACTAATCACAATGGACATCCACATCCCAACCCCACCCTCAGCCAAGAAAACCACTGTGAAAAATTTCTCAAAAGCAAACTTCACACTTCTCAAGACCGAGGTGGAATGTTTCAAAGCCCCCAGGCTAATGGAAAATGCTACCCAAACTGCAGAATCCTTTACAAATGCACTCTATGAGCACCTACAGGAATGCATGGATCGTGCCATCCCAAGTAAAACTAAGACTCACTCCTCCAAAAACAGGAGACCAGTCTGGTGGACCCCAGCCATAAATAAGCTATACAACAGAAGGCGGAAACTATTGCATGATAAGACAAAATCCCAAAAAGGGAAGGCATCCCTGATCAGTACTAGCAAGAAACTTCGATCCCTCATAAAATCATCAAAGGCCAGCTTTGAAGGAAAAATCGCCAAAGACTCTAAAGATAATCACAAGGTGTTCTTTAGCTATATCAAGAATGTGGGTAGCAACTTTCAGATCTGCTCTGAGCTGGTGCAAAATGGCACAAAATACACTGAACCCACTAACATTGCCAACATCCTGGCAGACAGGTTCAGTGCAAACTTTACCCCCCCCTCCCCCCCAAAAGAGCCAGTGTCTATCAGAGAAGAATGCAGTCCCCAAGACATCACAGACACACAGTGAAAGCAGCCCTCTCCAAGGTAAAAAACACAGCATCAATGGGAATGGATGATATCCCGGGCTGCGTCCTACACGAGCTCCAAAATGAACGAAACCCTCACATAAATTCACTGTTTCAACTCAGCCTTACCACAGGTTATGTACCTAAAGAATGGCATACAGCAACAGTGATCCCTCTCCACAAAGGTGGCGCCACAACGGATCCCGGGAACTATCGCCCTATAAGCCTGACTTGCCTGGTCTGCAAGGCTATGGAGCGCATCATCATGGATCTCATAAACAAAGACAGTGGGAACCTCCAAACACTGGACCCTACCCAATTCAGCTTTGTTAAAGGCAGATCTTGCCTCTTAAACCTAGCTGACTTCTTCGAAATAGTAACCAAAGCCATAGATGAGGGAAAGGTAGTCTACACAGCCTACCTGGACCTCATAAAGGCCTTCAAAACAATACCCCACTCTGGCATCATAAATAAGCTTACCAGCTTAAATATGAACCCATATGTCACAAGATGGGTTGCAAACTGGCTTAGGGATAGAACTCATATGGACAGATTCGCAGGTGCCATGTCCGACTCTAAAATGGTTACAAGTGACATCCCACAGGGCTCAGTCCTGGGACCCCTCTTGTTCAGTATATACTTCTCTGAGGTACAGGCAAACACAGGAGGACTGTAGCTTACCAAGTTCACAGATGATTGCAAATTGGGAGCCATAATCGAATCACCGGCTGACACAAGCATCCTCCAGAAGGGCCTTACGGAGATGGATACCTGGTGTCAGAACCATGGCCTCAAGCTAAATGCCAAAAAGTGCATAGTCATCCCCTTTGGTAAAAACAAAGTTCCCACAAACTACCACATAGGAGGTAATCCACTAAGTACGGAAGAAGTAATTAGGGATTTGGGGAGCCAAGTAGATAGTAACCTCTCCTTTGACAATCACATCACCAAAGTGGTTAGAAAAACCTACTATATAGCTCATGTAATCACAAAAGGGTTCACATCTAGATCAAGAGAGGTCATTGTGCCCCTCTACTCATTGCTCATCTGGCCCATAATTGAGTACAATGCCCCATTTGGGATGTACCTTACCCGATACCTGCAACAACTAGAGAGACCTCAAAAATACCTCACCAAGAGGATTGTGGGCCTCAAACAGATGTCCTATGCAGCTCGACTAAAGAAACTCCAGCTCTACTCAGTTGCTTACCACCTACTCCAAGGCGATCTCTGCCTGACATACAGGGCCATGTCTAACCCGGAACTGTTGGACATGCTCCACCTCAAGAAAACCAAATCCATTAGAGCTACATGCTCCAGGGATTTAAACCTTAGCACAACAAAAAATAGGACATGCTGGAGGGATAGATTCATATCCCAAAGGCTTCCCTCGCTCTGGAATAGAATCCCAGTCCATGTTAGGCAGAGCCCCTCGCTGACCCTCTTCAAGAGAAATCTTGAGTGGATAGGAAATCATAAATTTACTCCCGGGATCACTTCTATAGTCCTGCTGGACAGAGGCTCAGGAATCTAGTCTAAAAGGGAGGCGAAAGCCAACACATTCTGACTAGGCTTATAAATGACCTAGGGCAGATAGCCTAGTACCTACCTATGAACCTATATATATATATATATATATATATATATATATATATATATATATATATATATATATAAATATACACACACACACACACACACACACACACACACACACATAGATATCTGTGTGTGTGTGTGTGTGTGTGTGTGTGTGTGTGTGCGTGCGCATGGCTGTACCTATTATCTATCTATCTATCTATTTATATATATATATATATATATATAGAGAGAGAGAGAGGGGGGGGTAGAGGAAGGGAGGCTGTTAGTACTGTAACAGTGATCTGTTTGAATATCTGCTGCTATGGTAAGTTTTCTTGCACAACTCTACTAGAGAGCTGAACAATTTACACAGGTACTTGAGTAGTAGTGGTGCCAATGTCTGCAGTAAGTCCTGGTCTCTGCTATGGAACCAGTTAGAAAATCTGTTCTATTTAGCTAAACATGGTTTTGTAGTAGAATAGTTTCCAGCATCATTTAATATCTGATGCATATCTTCTGTAAAGAGGTGCCTGAAAAAACTGTCATCCAAATAGGTAGGTGTGCATTCAGAATACTATAGTGGATGAGATATCCCTCGTCCTAAGTGGGCAAGTCCTCTCTGAGTGGAAGAATTGTAACTGCTCTTAACGAGGTGCATGAGAAGTGACAGCCAATGCTGTCTGGGCTAAAAGGGAGTAACCAGGAGACTCACAGAATAATCTCTTATACTAAGTAGGTGTGTAGACATGAAAGTAACAGCATAGATATATTAATACTTTAATGCTGAACTTTTTTTTCTTGAGTTATGTTATTGGACATACAGACAGCATCACTTAAGAGTCAAGAAGAAATGAATATATATTTTACTAAATAGATATTTGGGTGGCGCAGTGGTGCAGCAGTTAGCATTGTCACCTGACAGCAAGAGGCCCTCTGATTCAATTCTCAACTGGGGAGCCTTTTGTGTGGAGTCTACATGTCTTCTCTGTGCTTGTGTGGGTTTCCTCTGGGTGCACCAGTTTACTCCCACGTTCCGAAGACATGCATCTGGAGCATTTCTCCCTAGGTCTCCAATGAAAATGGGCTCTATTCCAGTTGGACTTTCTCAGTAAATAGATGTTAACTAAAATTAAAAAAATAAATTAAGAAAGAAAGAAATGAAACAAATAATAACTTGGACTATCAAGATTTACTGTAACAGATGGGGGTCTCAGATGACAATTAATAATTTCTACTGCCGAGTTGTAAACTGCAAAAGCTTAAATTAATTACCAGCCAATTGCTCTAATGGCTACATTTCACATGTCCAGACCAACTGCTTTCACAACCACAAAAGTCTACCATGACCGAAGAGCTTAACTGAAACTATAATCTACAGGTGGAGCTGTATTATGGAAAACCTGATTTCAAAAGTATTTTAGGATGTGTTGGCTGATTACTTCTTAACATAAACATTAACATGGGAGGTATATCAGCCTTAGCACAGATACATATTACGTTGTCGAACCATAACAAGTTCGAATGCCATATTGTCGAACCCATATGTTTGAACTTGGAAAAGTTTGAACGTTTCCATGGGGATTTCCGTTCAGTGCAGAAAGGGAAGATTTCCCTTTACTGCACTGTAGTGCGATCTCAAAGTTGGTATATTTAGAGAGCGGGAGGTGTGGGGGGCACAGCCTCCCATGTGGGGGGGTGGTGCAGGGGGGCTTTCTGTTTTTTATTTTTTTTACGTTTTCGAACTTTTGAAAGTTTGAACGTATGGCTTCGACCATATGGTGTTCGGACTTTTGAAAGTACGACAAAATAATATGAACCCTCTTAGCACCTTCTCTAAACCCACTTGCACATAGGTTCATCGGCTGGTGCTAGGCTATTGGCCCTAGGGCCTATACAAGCCTAGCGATAACAATTCCCTGGCTATTTCTTCCCACATATGAGGTTACTCAGACCAATGGGGTTCAAGGCTGGGCTACATGTGTGTAATGGCATTGCAATGGTGTTTTTTTTTTTTCTGGCTTCTGAAAGGTAACCAGTGGGGAGCCTTTGCTTAGAATAAAGAAGTTAAGTAGGGGTACTGATAATCAGGCACCCTAGTATAACTTCAGGTGCAAGGATTAGATGTTCTTAACATTTGAGAAGTCTGGACTTGTTTCACAGC
>NC_056743.1:1575286949-1575289449 GCF_019279795.1 Protopterus annectens
ATTACTGAATGATATTTCTCAGCAGCAGCAGCAGCAGCAATTATTCTAAAACATCTTTGATGAACTGTAAGACCCATTAATGTTTCACAAAAAACAACTGTATTGTGTAGATCCCACAGACAATGTTAATGCAGAAGAATCAAATGTATTTAGTATGTCTGAAGCTTTAAAAAGCAGGCAGCACTGCTAAGTAACAATGTAACTATACAGCCTTGAACTGTTATGCAAGACAGGTTCTTTGTAAAAAATAAATAAATAATAATAATAAGTGTAGTGCAAGTGCTTTGTGCTCTAGACAAAATGAACATTTAGCCTGAATTTCAGAATAGAAAATCAAATGGTATTTGTCATCAAGTAATGTCAAAAGCAGGTCTACATATATAATAACGTAAGCATGAAAAACAGAAGGAAATTCATAACTCCATTTAAAATGTGTAGGAACTTGCTCACATTTTTTTAAACAAACAAAGATGTACCAAAGAAAAGCAAACTTGGATGTCTGTGTGTGTGTGTGCGTGCGTGCGTGCGTGCGTGTGTGTGTGTGTGTGTGTGTGTGTGTGTGTGTGTGTCCAGTTGTCTGTGAGTGTCTGTAAGTGCATGCATGCCAGTGTTTGCAGGTGGATGTATGTCACTGTATGCGAGTGCATGTCTATATGTGGGTATGCGGGTGTGCGCGAGTGCATGTGTGTATGCAACTGTGTATGTGAGGGATGTATGTGAGTGTACGCAAGTGTGTACATGAGAGTGTATGAGTTACGTGTATATGACTGTACCTGATTATTTGTGTATATATGCGAGTGCATGTCTGCAAGTGTACGAATGTGTGGTAATGTGCATATGTGAGTGTGTGATTACGTGTATATGACTGTGCACATGTGCACATGTATATGTGAGCGTGAACAAGTGTCTGTATGCAAATATATGTGAGTAGGTGTGGGCATGCATAAGTGGTTCAGTACCACACATTGCTATTGTGGGGATCCAGTGAAGCAAGAGCTTGCTCCAGAGAAAATTATTTTTGTAAACTTTAAAATATGCATACCTCTCACTTGCACAGATTTTTGCAGACTGTCCAGATTTTTGCCTCATTTTTTAGTCTGTTCTTCCCATAAAACTTTTGGTTTTCTGGCAAACTGATAAAAAACAAACAAATGAGGTCCCAAGGATTATAAATCCACAACTATGTATTTATTTGGTGCTTTTGTCCCAAAAGCAAGGACTTCTACAGAATAACAGAAGACACTCAGCAACATCCACCCTTATATTACATTTGTGCTAATTAGATAATAGTGTCATCAAATTGATCTTGTTTGCTTAAAGGAACATTAACACTCATAAACAAATGTACAACAATACAAATACACTCTTGCGACCCCAAAATGAAACACATTATCACATAAAACCATCATTAATAAATATACCAAGCCCCCCTAAAAAATACTAATAGACATAAGTCTAGTTGTGTGTATACCAAGCAAAACCTGATTTTAGTCTAAGAATGGGGTTGATAGAAATTATATCACTTAACCCAGGGTATGCAGTGGCATTGGTCCGAAGCCACCACTTTAATTCCCTTAATTCTAAAATATCATCATCTGATCCAACCCTTTGGCCTAGAGCCACATGGTCCATACCTCTCAAGTGTACCTCATTATGAGGAGCATTCCTCAGTTTGAGTCTTAAAAAGCCCATGTTCCTCAAAGTTCCACATTGAAAGAGTCTGTCACACATTCAGTGCTATGAATTTTTTTAACTGATATCCATGGTACTGAATCATACTGTTTGTGTCTTTCGGCTTTTCCCGGTTAGGGGTCGCCACAGCAGAACTCCGGTCCACTAATGATTGGTAGTGGATTTTTACGTACCGGGTTACCAGCCCTGACACATAACCTTCAACGAAGGCACGCCCCATTCACGTATGCCTCCACACAGAAGACGCTCTAGCTGAGAATCGAACGGGACAACATCTTGCTATGAGGTGACAATGCTACCGCAGCACCACCACCGCAGTTTTATGGTACTGAATCATACTAATTCATCAAAATAAAATTGTAAAAGTATAAAGTAGCACATTTAACCATCCTGTGAGCTTCCTAGTTGAAGTTGTTAGCAAGCTGTTAGAAAGTGTTCCACATTTTGCAGATTTCTATCACATTATGAGAAGCAGTGTTCCTTATTTTAGAGATGGATGGTTGAGAGCTATGACATGGTCTATTATAATAAACTTAAAGAAATGGCCAGCATGTCCTGGCAGGGCATTTTTTGGTTCTTTCCTCTGAATATCATATTGATATTGATACAACCTATTTCTCAAACTGTTCTTTGTTTTTCCAATATAAAACACTTATTATGTATAAAAAGGGTCTATTTTTTAAAAATATGTTGGAAAGGACCAAAAGTCCAGAACATATAGGAAAGATGAGTAAATGTGGACATTACTCACAGTGTAAATCTATTTTAGAAATGAGTGAGGTGAAGTTGGGAAATTACAGTATAATAA